>NC_056749.1:527702653-527722653 GCF_019279795.1 Protopterus annectens | reverse complement strand
CAGGCCTACAGATTTGTATATTAGACTGATGCCATCTTCTAAATTAAGGCCAAAATCCAAATATATGTCTAAAAAAAACGATGCCTGGGCCACATGTGTTAGGCCCCTATGTCTAAAAAACAAATTTCAAAATGGCTGAAGATTTAATGACTCTAATCAGGGATAGCAAACCCCCTCCTTCTAAGAGGCCTAGGCAAGACATTTGTTATGAATCTTCTGAACATGATTCTATTTCTTCTGACTCTTTTATAAGGAACAGGATTTGTCTATTCCTACTTATGAGGACTCTGATGCAGAGGATTCCATTCCTTCTGCTTCTCCCCCTGAGGATTTTTCTTTTGAGGAAACTTTACATGCCTTAAGGGAGCATTTCCACTGGGAAAGTCAGGATTTCTCTGAATCTAAAAAGAGACTTGGGGATTTTCTTCTTCCTCAGCATAGGCCTTTGGCTATACCTCCTGTTCTAGACATTGTTGATGTTTTTTTTCAGAATCTAGTATGACTCCTGATTCTCTGCCTCCGGCTCCTTGTAAGCCAGACAGATACTACAGAGTTCCTGACTCCCACAAATTCCTTTTCAAATATCCTATTGCTGATCCTGAAACCATTTCTCAGGGTCCCAAGAGCATTTAAGGCCTCTGCTGCTAAAAATCCTACCCCTTCTGATAGAGATTCCAGGGCGCTGGATAGATGGGGTAAGAAGGTTTACATGTCTGCAACCTTGGCAATCGGGGCTTTAAACTGTCAATTTCATATGCTTAAATATCAACAGCATATCATTTGACTACTTAAACAGAAAATTATGTTAATCTCTGACTGTGTGGAAAATAAAGATTTGCTGGATTTATACATTCAGCTGAACAAGTTGGAAAACATACTTTGCAATGTGGTTTTGATTCCTTGGAGGCCTCTTGCAGGGCTGCTGTAACTGGATATGTGCTAAGAAGGCATGCTTGGCTCAAAGAGCAAACTCTGCCAGACCACGTTAAAGCAAAATTGTTGGATTCTCCTTTACAGCAGGACCATCTCTTTGGTAATAAGGCTGAAGAAGTGTTACAAAAGATGGAAGATGAAGCTAAATCTATGCAAACTGTGAAAGGTTTCTTACAAGTGCAACCTCCAAGATTTAGTAGGCACTGGCCTACTAAGAACTGGTCCTTTCCAGTCCCTTCGAGAGCCACTCAAGTCAAATCAAGGCATTCCAAAGGTTCCAGGTTTCAGTCACAAGGAACTTTTAGAACAAAACAATGGGGTGCCTCCACCTCCAAATCTGGAAGCAACAAGGCACCTCCCTATGGTAAACAGCCTCAATGACTTCCCTCTACAATCACCAAGCACTTAACTTTTAGCCGCCTCTTTGGGGGGAAAACTGGCACTTCATGCACGAAACTGGCAACTTATTACCCAGGACAAATGGGCTTTAAATGTAGTATCCCAGGGATACAGATTTCATTTCCACACGTTGTCAGTCCCAAACGGATGGCCACATCTGCCACCAAATCAGTGGGCAGAGGCCCAGAAACAAGTGCTGTCCCTCATGAACATGGGGGAGAGGAAAAGGGACAAGGTTTCTATTCCAGACTTTTCCTGGTACCCTGAAAAGACAAATCATGGCATCCAGTTCTGGACTTATCCACTCTAAACACATTTCTGGACATTCCAAAATTCAAGATGCTGACTCTTCAAAAGTTACTACCTATGCTAGGCAAAGATGCCTGGTTGATAACTCTAGACTTAGAGGCTTACCTGCATATCCCAATCAGGGAGTCTTGCAGAAGATACCTCCGCTTCAAAGCAGACTACTTGCATTACCAGTTCTCTGCACTGCCCTTTGGCTTATCTACTACACCCAGGGTCTTCACAAAGTGACTGACACCGGTAATTGCATTTTGCAGACAAAGAAATATTAAAATATATCCATACCTGGACGATTGTCTAATTCAGGCAGAAAACAAGGTCATTCTTTTAAAGCATCTGGCGTTTGTAAAAGGAGTTCTAACTTGTCTAGGGTACACCATAAACAAAAAGAAATCACAACTGGGTACCCTCTCAAAAAATTACATTCCTGGGTGCAAGCTTGAATACAACTGCCCAGATGACTTACCTTACGCCAGAAAAGCAACTTCAATTGGTGACTTACTTCAAACAGGTGGCCCCAAAAACCCTGCTATCTGCAAGACCAATTCTGCAAGCCTTGGGGTTCATGGCGTCTTGCATTCTGCATTCTTCTAATTCCATGTGCAAGACTGCATATGAGGAAATTTCAGTGGTATTTAAAAAGTTTATGGAGTCAACATTGTCGCAGCCTGGAAACAATGATTCCTAGTATACCTTGCCTGCAACCAGAGTTCCTATGGTGGGCAGAGGCCTGCCACCAAAACAAGGGACTGCCATTCACTCCACCCCCTGCCGCCCTAACCCTGACTACAGATGCATCAGACTATGCTTGGGGGGCTCATCTGGCAGGGAAGTGCATTCAGGGCAAATGGAGCCCAAATCAAATGCACGTACATATCTATCGGAAAGAGATGCTAGCTGTACAGAATGCACGGACAGCCTTCAAGGACTACCTTCATCCAGGACAACTAATGGTAAAGACAGACAGCACCACAGTTATGTGGTACATAAACAAGCATGGGGGGGTACACATTCCTACCCCCTTTGCAGGCTAGCCATGGCATTGTGGAACACGGCCTTGACCTATCAAATACAACTACAAGCTCAATTCCTGCCAGGAAAGCTAAATACTCTGGCAGACGAACTAAGCAGAAATCTTATGGACCCACACGAATGAAAACTTGAACCACAAGTTTTCAACATGTTGACATGCAAATGGGGGAGCCCAGACATAGATCTATTTGCTTCACTCCAGAACTATCAGTTGGACAAATTCTGCACAAGAATTCATCACAAAAAAGCTTGGAAGGTGGATGCTCTATCATTCAGCTGGAAAAACCTTTCAGTCTATGCCTTTCCTCTTCTGCCTCTGCTCTCCAAAGTTCTACTAAAAGTCAAACTGCACAACCCAAAAATTATTCTGATTGCTCCAGACTGGCCTCACCAACACTGGTACCCACTCCTGCGCAATGTGTCACACCTTCCTCCGTGGCACTTGCTTCAGACACCTTACCTACTGTCTCAGCAGAACTACCAAATTCTGCACACTCTGCTCCAAATTTTGAATCTTGCAGCGTGGCTGATCAACTAATTTCACCCTTGGCATCCCTCAGCAAACCATTGATGGATGTCATTTTGGAGGCTAGAAGGCCTAGTACTAGAAAATCTTATGCTGACAAATGGAAAAGATTCTGCGCCTGGAACCAGTCACAAGGAATAAACACAGCAATGCCCAATCTTCCTCAGATTCTGCAATACTTAAGTGAGATGCTTCACAAGGGCATATCTTTTTCTTCCATAAAAATCCATGCCTCTGCCATTTCAGCTCATTACAACACAGAACCTCCCCTCTTCTCTCATCCTCTGCTAAAGCAGTATCTCAGAGGGGCCAAAAATTTAAGACCTCCCAGGAGAGCACCTACTCCTGCATGGGACCTCAATTTTGTTTTTGAAAAGCTCACTCTCCCTCCTTTTGAGCCAGCTGCTACTGCAGACCTAAAATTTATCTCCTGGAAAACCGCTTTCCTTTTAGCAGTCACTTCAGCTAGAAGGATTTCAGAATTACAGGCTCTTATGGCAGTGGAGCCTTTCATTATTTTTCATCCGTTCAGGGTGGCTCTCAGGACCAATCCATCTTTCATGCCTAAGGTGGTATCCATTGTGGCTCTTAATCAAACCATTCATCTTCCAACTTTCTTCCCCAATCCACAGAACAAGGTGAGCAGATTCTGCATTCATTGGATGTACACAGACAACTTAGATTCTACTTACAGGGTGAAATTTCTAAGAAAATCAGAACAATTATTGGTGTCATTTGCTGCAGGGGCAGAGGGAAAGGCTATTTCAAAGCAGACTATTTCCAAATGGATAAGCCATTGTATTCGTTTTTACTATATGCACCATGGTAAACCTATCCCCAAGGGGATCACACCTCATTCCACCAGGGCTGCATCCAGTTCTGCAGCCTTTCTCAGAGGGGTTCCTACCAGAGACCTTCTAGAAGCTGCTACCTGGAGCTCAGTTCATACGTTCACTAAACATTACCATTTACCTCTCTTCTCTAAATCCAGAGCTGGCTTTGCCACTGCTGTCCTGCAGGGCCTTATAGCTGCTGCTAATGCTGTATAATTCCATCTTCCCAACCATAGCTTTGGGATTCTACCCAAATGTAATGACTGCAACAGTGAAACACGAAGAACATAGTACAGTTGTGTACACTTACCATAAATGTAGGTGTTCGAGTGTATTCACTGTTGCAGTCCTGGTTACCCACCCTCCAGCCCCCTGTTTTTCTATAACTATATCTCTCCTTTCTTTTACTATGCTTAAAAGCCTTTTTGGTGTATTTGCTTTTGTTTGGAGGTATATTTTTTGTGTTGTAAATTTATATACACATTATATATTTTGCTCCCCATTTGGGGGGCACCTGACATTTGGGGCAAGAAAAACTGATGTAATGGCATCGGCTGCATGTTTTATACCCCTGATGACCTGACATCATGGAAGAAGGGACAGCAACCGACACAAGACTTTGTTAATCAGGCCGACTGAGGGCAACCTGCCAGCAGATTACCCAAATGTAATGACTGCAACAGTGAATACACTCGAACATCTACATTTATGGTAAGTGTACACAACTGTACTTTTTCTAGTGCTGTCTCAGGGTCCATGTCAGTGGTGGAGACTGATGTTTATTCGCAACTGGGCAGCCCACAGTCCCTTCATATGCCTATATGAGGTTCTTTTCTCACACCTCAAAAGGTGCTTCTTGAGCTGTGGGTTCAGGAATTACTGAGAGATGGCATGCATAGATGGACTTCTGTGATTTTGCAGGGCCTTTCAAGTCATCACTCATCAGTGTTTCCCTTTGGATCTACCTTATTTGGCCCCAAGGTTAAAGAAACCAATGTAGGAGTGAACAAGATATAGGATGAGCTTTCTGCCATAAGTGTACATTTTTCTATACCTCCGAGGACCTTTTCCTGAAACCAGAGAGAAGGTAGGAAACTGTAGTACTGTAAGTTGCAAGGCTTTTCCCAGGATTCCTATAGGGACACGGGGACTCCAGTGGCAGAAGATGTCTTTGTGGCAGAAGCTGCAAAACCAGTGTTTCAGAAGTCCATTGTTTGAGAAGCCCTACCAGTGCTCCTGGAAGTTTGCATGACTGCTTGACTCTGAAGGCAGTCAGGGTGATGCTTATCCCTGCACCCAGGAACCTGGACAGTCGTTGCCAAAGACACTTGGGTGCAGAGGATTACTTCCAGAGGTTATTACATACCCTTTTCCCTTCAACTCCCCCCCCCCCCCAGTCAATCTACAAGACTTCCTGACATTCCACCCAGTCAGAGGAAAGAAGCACAACAAAAGTAGAAAAACTACTGGCCAAAAGAGTCATCCAAATGGTCCCTCCCCAAACCAACAAGGATTTGAAACTTACTCAAGGTTCTTTTTGGTGCAGAGGCAAACTGGGCAGTTTAAACCGGTATGTAAAATGCTCCAAGTTCTGAATGGTCATGATTCAGTCCATTCTGCTGCTGTTGGGCGAGGACGATTGCATGTGCTTGATAGCATGCATCCTGGAGATTTATGACATCAAAATAGACGAGTGGTCCAGGAGATTTCTTCACTTCCTCCTGGGAGCCAGTCATTACCAGTTCAGAGGCCTACCCTTTGTCCTCACTACAGCCCCCAGGGTGTTCACCAAATGCATGGCAGTGGTTGTTGCTCACCTGAACCTGCTGGGATTCTGGTATTTCCATGTCTGTATGACTGGCTCCTCTCTGCCCCAAGCAAGCCTCTACTGATTCAAGCCAGGGACTACTTGCTCGAGCTATGTCTTCAGATGGGCATCACAGTGAACTACACAAAGTCTCTGCTCTCCCCCATTGGTGACACAAATTGCAAGCTTACCTCACGCAAGAATAAACACAGTAAAGAGTCAAGCATCCCACATCCTTTCTCTTCTCTATCAGCAAGATTGGTATTACAACTCTTGGGATCTGTGGTAGCTTCCATAACTCTAGTGCCTCCAGCTATGTATTATATGATGATACTACAGCGATTGCATGCAGTGCAATTGTAAATAAGATGACAGCCCCTATCTACACAGATATGAATTACAAGATTTTGCAAGGTAGCATGTTTCCTGGTTGATCCCCCTCAAAATAATTGTTTTTCAGGGCTGCCTACTTATTCGTCCAACACCTACAGCCACAGTGACTACAGATCCCTCCCAGTTAGGGTGGGTGGTGGGGGCATTATTTGTCAAGGAAGGTCCACGGCACTTGGTCCCATTTGGAGGTCAGTTTTCACAGTGTTGTCCTGGAAGTGAGAGCAGCATACCTCATAACCTGTTAGTACAGGAAATCTGGACATGACCAAAAATAATGGGGGGGGACAAAGGCTCTAAAATAGGGACAGGTTTTAAATATTGCTCTTACAAACGTAAAAAGTTGCTAAAATAACAGGATTTGTCTTGGCATGCAGTTTCTGAAAAATATGAAATTTGAACCTCAAATCTATGACCTTATTACTTTAATCCTCAGTGACTTACCCAGAAATCACACATTTTATGAGGAACAGACCAAAAATATGAGGCGAAAATCTGGACAGTTTAGAACTATGGAGAGCAGTCCTGTTAGTGTTGTAGGAATCTCTCCCTCCAGAGGTAATTGCCATCCAGACAGACAAAATGTCAGTAGTCTGGTACATCATTAAACTGAGGAGAATTGATTCCTACCCCCATGTCAAGAGGTGATGAGAGTTTGGCAGTGGGCAATTTTTCTTCCCTGAGATATGCATTGCTAAAAGAAAGTGGCTGGAAGTCCAGTGTACTAGCAGACAAATTGACCAGGTCCATTTTACTCCCTCATGAGTGGTCTCTCAACCCTGTGATGGTTGAAATGAGCTTCCACCAGTGGTGCCAACCATGCTACAATCTCTGTGCCCTGATCCCTCCAGAGAGGAAGTCACTGAGACTCTCTAGTTCACATATGGCCCCTGGGCTCCTATATGCTTTTCCTCTTACTCCACTGATTCCTATATTTCTGCAGAAAGTGCCTCAGTGGGAGTGCAAAGTAATTCTCATTGCCCTGTTCTGGCCTCAACAAGCATGGTTCCCACTTCCTGTGGCCTCATCTGGTGTACCCCCCTTGGGTGCTGGATCCAAAACAACATCTCCTGTCTCACATGTCAGGGATGACTCACCCGGGCATTCTAACTCTCAGCTAGACTGCTTGGTTTCTCCACTTCCAGTGATTGCTAGACAGTCCAGGTTTTCCTTTCTGGTCAAACCCATTGTAATATCCACTCAGAAGGATTCTACTAGGAAGTTTATAAGAACAAATGGAAAGGATTCTCCCTTTGGGCTGTCCATCGATACTGAGACCCCTTTTCGGCACCTATTCCAGCTTTCTTCGATTTTCTTGCTTCCATTTTTAATAGTGGTGCTAGTTATTCTACTGTACAGTACTACAAAGATCCAACTTGCAGGTTTCTTGAATTTTCATGTTGGACATAACCATTCAGATTAATTATAGTGTGAGACAAGATCAACAAAATTTTGAAGAAAATTTATGTAAAGATGTTGAGCATAATAGGAAACCTTTTTATAGATACATGAGATGTAGAAGGCGTAAAGACACGGGTCTACCTGAAAACACTGAAATCGCAGAACACCGACAACAAGAACACCGACACCAAAAGTTTGACAACGGAGAAGACCAACAGTTGAGAACACCGACATGTTAAGGTAAGTGTGCGATGGGGACGGACGTTAGGGTCAGGGTGTGGATAAGGTAAGTGTGTGATAGTGACGGACGTTAGGGTACGGTGCGGGTCAGGTAAGTGTGCGATAGTGATGGAGTTTAGGGGCGGGTTAAGTGAGTTAGGGTTAGGGTGCGGGTAAGGTAAGTGTACGATAGTGACGGACCTTAGGGTTAGGGTTTGGGTTGAGGTAGTGCATAGATAGTTGTCTATGTAAGGCATAGTGTAGGTTTGTAAGGTTTTTGGTGTGCTTGTGTTGTGTGTGTGTGTTTTTTGGGAAAGGTATTTGTTTTGTTGATTGTCAGGATTTTGGTTTGTCGGGCATGTGAAGTTTCGTATTTTTGAACTTCTTTTCTTTTTCATTTTTTTCATGTCTGTTATTTCGTTGGTGTTTTGGCGTGTCGGCGTCATCAGGGAGACCCAAAGACACACATTGATAAACTAACTGCAGATTATAAAATTTATTCTCAAACACAACAGATTATAGATATATTTACAAAATCTTATGCAAAGCAATTTGGCTCCACAAAAGGGGTGATGAGTTGTCTAGTGACATCCAGGTAACCCCAGATACTGGAATCAAATTAGATTATATTGAAAAAGAACTGTGCAAACTGGAGACAGACAAAGCACATGGAGGAGATGGAATTAGTAACGATGACCAAGAACACTTCAGCAAGAACTTACACTACCATTATATCTACTAGGTCATATAAATATGGGGAGATTCCTCAAGATTGGAGACCTGCGCTTATTAAACCTGTCTTTATGGGAAATGGGAATAGGACAAACCCAGAATCATACAGACTGTTAAGTCTACTCTCATGTTGTGGAAAATTAATGGAGAAGGTAATATTGGATAAGTTATTGTCAGAACTGGATAGGTTGGGACTAGAAACCATATATCAGCATGCATATGTTGAAAATTGATCTGTTACCACCTGTAACATGATATTCTATAACAGTATAATAGCTATGAATGAAAACTTGTGCTGTGTTGTAATTTATATAGGCTTAACTTCAGCATTTGAGAGGGTCATACACAAAACACATCAATAAATTAGTACAACTAGGTATTGATGTACTCTTGATAAGATGGATAGCTGCATGGCTTACAAGTAGGACATGGCAAGTATCATACAGCAATTGGACAGTTGAAATCCTTGGTTACAATCAGGATGTGTCCCACAGGGCTCTGTCCTAGGCCCTTGCTTGTTTAGATTGCATCTTTCAGACCTAACTTTTTCATCTGCGGTGTTCTACAGTTTATACGCATACGACCTGAAATTGGGTAAACTGATTGCAAGTTTTACAGATAAGGCATGTCTGGGTCGATTCAGCTGTGAGTTTTTCTAATCATATTAACCAATTGGTTAATGATAGTTATAGAACTAAAAAGATTTATAAAATCTAGGAAATTAAAAATAATGAAATCATTGTTTGTTAGTTACATTAGACCCAAACTTGAGTATGGAATAACCAAATGGAAACCCTATAAGAAGACAAGCATGAGTAAACTGGAAAGAGTACAGCAGAAATGTACCAAGGGCATCCGTGGATGTGAAAATCTAAGTTATCAAAGACTAAAATATCTGAACTTGTACAGTGTCTGTTACAGATATCTAAGAGGAGATTGTATTCCGGTGTATAGGGCATTTAGAGACGGCTACCTCTGGGAATGTTTGGGGTGATCAAAAAGTACTAGAGAATCATCAGACAACCTGTGCAGAAGATTCTATAGGAATGAGAAGTGTACTAATTGGTTCTCTGACAGAGTAGCTGATGCATGGAACAGACTACCAAATTACATTAAAGCAAGCACTAGTTTAGTTATTTTTAAGAACAGCCTGGACAGTTATTATGGTAACAAGTGTCTTGTTATATTGGCAAGCTAGAAAGGCATTTATGCCCGTGCTTGAAATATTTGTATGTGTGCATTCTTCTTTGGCATCATCTAGACTTTGCAAAGCCTTTCTCAAATATACCTTATTACCTCCACAACCCTAGCTGAGGACCATACTCCACCATGTGATTTAACTGTACTTCAAGCCCTGATTTGACCTCCCTTTGAACCAGCTGCCAAGGTGGACTTAACATTTTTGTCTTGGAAAACTATTTTTCTTGTTGTGATCACAACAGCCAAATGAGTATCAGAACTCCTGTCTCTCTCCTCTAAGCCACTCATGTCTAATTTTCACAAGGACAGGGTGTCTCTCCATACTAAATCCCTCTTTTGTACCTAAGGTGGCTTCAGAAATTATGAATTGGTCCATCATTTTTGTTTTATTTCCAAAATTTTCCATCAAAAGAGAGAATAATTGCTTCACCTTTTTGATGTGCATAGACCACTTTTATTCTGTCGCCATAGAACAAAAGTTTTCAGGAAATCAGAATAGCTATTTATTTCCTTCTCCAAAGCCAAACTAGGCAAATGTGTTTCAAAGGTGACTTTAGCCAAATAGTTCACTGATTGATTGTATTTCTTTTGTCTATAAGAAAAATGGCTTACTGTTCCTAAACTTCCTAAGACTCTTTCCACAGATCTGTGGCCTTCTGATCTAGAGCTTCTATAGATGACATTTGCAGAGCTGCCACTTGGTTTAACGCCCATACCTGAATTGCTCACTACACATTGGACATTCTTTCTAGAAAGAGAGCATTGTTTGGGTCTGCTGTACTTTGGAATATCCTTCCTTGAGGACCACCCTGGGGTTTCTCTAGCTGGGGACTCTGCCCCATCAGTTGAACAATGGATGAAAAAGACAACATCAAGTGCAAAAGTTAAGTACTCACCATACCTGTGTATATGTGTTTTCTGTTTTTGTCCTTAATCTTCTGCCCTCCAACCTTCTTTTTACTTAAAAATTGTATTTCTTGGTCTCCTAGTTTGACCTGAGGAGTGTTATATATTGCCTGACTATTGAGCTCCAGTCTTTTCTTCCTCCTTTCTAGCAGTCTGACTGGGATGTTGTCAGTTTTCACTATATTAATGCATATTTGTAAGCAAGTGTAGTCAGTGCTGTAAGTTGAAGGGAGGGCAAACTCGATTTGAGGAAGTTCTAGCTAGACAAGATTATGGGTAAGGGCAGGAGCTGGTGCCATTGAGCCAGTTCTTTAGAAGTGGCTGAAGTTTGATCTGAGACCCATCGATTGAGAAATGATGAAAACCGACAGTACAGATGCATAGTTATGGTGATTCTAGGTGCAGCAATTTGGTCCTTTATATAAATATGTTTACAAGGCATTACGAGCTTGATTCCTTCTCTTGGTTTAGATCAGGCTTTGCTAGGACCATTCTCCAGGGACTCTTTGACCTTCTCCTTCTACCTCCCAAATGTCAGCTGGGGTTTATCTACTCGTATAGATATATAATATTGTAGCAGTTATAAATATGATGAATGTAGTACAGGTTTTTGTAAATAAATTTACCATAGCAGTAGATGTTCGAGTGATCACTGCTGCAGTAGCTGCTCTCTCCCTTTATTACCATTTATTTATTTATGCTGGGGGGGGTGGACATTTTAGTTTTTGTTATTCATGGTATTGCTCTTTTAGGACTTGTTGGTTTGAAAGCTCTGAAGGGCTTTGTGCCCAAAACTGTCTTTAGTTCACTCAGCTCCAGCTGACTGACAAGTTTGGGTGCATGAAAGATGCTCAAAATCTTTGGAAGCTGTCCGGTTGATAAATCCTTGGCAAGATGTAACCCATATACGTAAGGCTACTGCAGCAGTGATCAACCATCTACGGTTCTGGTATGTTTACTTAAACAACTGTACATTTAGCTTTTAGTATGAACTAGAAGGCTCTTGAAGATCTCTAGAAACAAAGGACAACCAATTAATAGTAGCTGATACCCTGCAAAGATGATATGCTTTGTACTTGTACAAGACCTGGGAAGCTAATGTAGCCAGAAGAATAGAAATAAAAGCGTCATCCAGGGAAATATGTGCTGACATGGTAATACTGGTACAACAAAATGCTAAACATCAATTTTAATACGTGGTGAGTTAAAAGACTAGAGCCTGAAATAGTTTGGAAAGAATTAGCACATTATTAAAACAGCCAGTTCAGCCACCTAGAAACAGTTTGAAAGTAGTCTGTGGAAAGGGAGTGAGGCATTGTGGAATGGATTTCTTAAGTATGTCACAGAAGAGAAAATTGAAAGTTCTGTGGGTGAACATGTTTAGGCCAAATATTCAGGTTATGGTATTGGCTGACATCATGGTGTTTCTTTTAAACTTGTATCCTTATTTTTGAAATGTCTGTATTCATGTTTGTGCCCTCCTTGATATTATAGTAACTATATTACTTAACAATAGATTTGTAAAATAAGACCCACGACACTGTCTGTGAAAGGGAGCAATGTTTTGGTTTAGTACTGTAACAGTATTTGTTTTACTTGAAGTATAGTATATTACAATGACTAAGCTGTTCAGTCACATATTTAGGGTATGGCTTTGAATTCCATCTACTTACACTTTCATAAAGTACGATCCTGTATATGTGCTTCTATTCCCTGTGAAATTGACGCTTCTGATGAGTCTATTGAGTAATCCATCCAACAGATCTGATAGTTTGCAGTTGTAACACTGCAAGATTGTAAGAGTTCCATTCAGAATGTATGATGGCGAATCCCTGATATCCTTTATGAAACTGTTGTAGTATTTCAGTAGCTATTGTATTACAGAATTTCAGTAGTATATTGCTTAATATGCATTTCTAAGATATTTTTGTTTGATATTTTCTTTGATAGATTTGATGAAAAAGAAAGTGTATCAAACTGCATACAGCTTAAAACATCAATAATCAAAGGCATTAAAAATCAGCTCATTGATCAGTTTCCAGATATTGAGTCATGGCTCAGCCAGATTATGCCAAAGAAAGACCCAGTTAAAATCGTCAAATGGTATGTTTTCATTGTTTTATTTCTTCTTTAGACATTACTCTGGATGTGCATGTCATCTATTTTTTGTTGTGATCTACACAGTGTTATTGTTTTGCATCTACAGCCATGAACATGTTGAAATTCTTACAGTAAATGGAGAGTTGTTATTCTTCAGGCAAAGAGAAGGACCTTTTTACCCAACCCTGAGGTTACTTCACAAATGTAAGGACTTTCATCTTAAAACTAAGTGCCACTAATGTATTATTGGCTTGAAAAGCATGTTTTTTGTAAAAATATTTGTGGATAAGGATCTGTATTTAAAATTTGCACTGTATTGATTGGTGAATGAGACTATATCATTTTTACGAGCACATGCTTTTTAACCTTCTACTGTGTATTGATTTTGTAGAATACACAGCTTCTTTCAAACTTTTTTTATGCAAAAAAATACTTTTAGTTTTGTTGACAGTTACTTAGTAATAGAGGATTATAATTAGGTTGGTGATATTAATGTTCAGAGAAGTGGGTTTCAGGACATTCATCTTGAGGCAGTGAAGGGTGAGAGGTGTATTTCTTGAAATTTCAAGGTATGATCAATTGTTTTGATCATAATTCTCTACAGTATAATGTACTGACTAGATGAGTTGAGTCACCTCCCGTGATCCTTGTGAGTCGCCTCTGATGGTTTGATGAGGCAGCACACCAAAATAAACACTCCATGTTATTCAGGGAATAACTTGAGAGTGGGTACTGCCTGATGACAAGTTACTGAAAGCTTATAATATGATATGGCAGGCTATCTACGAATTACTTGCAAACTGCCAGTTATCTGCATCAGTCCGGTTTGTTTTATGTGACTTTTGAATTGGCAAGACTATACAAAAGAATATCCGGGGTGTGAAGAGTAAGGGTTTTCTCTCTCACTTGGGTCAAAATGTTTGGCACAAGGTGCTACATTGGGGAGGGGCTACCATCAGGAGCGGCGTTAGGTCAACTGGTCCCCTAGGCAAAAGGGTTACACACCCCTCACCACACCACTCGGTGCCCCCATCCTGGTCTACTTACAGCAATTAAATACTAGAAAAACTCCGCTGTTAGAGCAGCACCGTAGGCGGCTGCCTAGTTGGCCTATGCCTAAGGCCTGCTATGGCTACCATGTATGGAAAAAAAAAATGGTAACTTTCCAGTTTAATGTTAAACTCTTTGCCTTGCCTTTCTGCCTGAAACATGTATTCTGTCTACATTTAGTGATTTGATGTTATTTTCACCTGAAGCAGCTGAATTGCTGTGGCACTTTTAGAAATTATTACTTAATTGGAAAGCCTAGAAAGTTTACAGTCAGATCTGCAGTAACATTTTGTTTTCTCACACTCTTTCTAATACTGTTGTGGAATGTCAGCAATTTTGAATAACCTCCGTCTTCCATGAACACAAAATTCTGTGGAAGCATGGATTTGCCATACACACTGTCTTTTTTAGGAGGTCTAGTGGGTGATTTGAGGGCAGGCAGGGCTGTGGTGGTGCCTGAGCAGAGCAGAACTGATGAAATATGTCTATGTTTTAAGTATAGGCACTTCTCTCCATGCAGAACGCAACTGAGACAGTTAGCAGTTCATTAAAGTGATCTCCAGCAGGGAAGCATATACTGTTGCTGAATTTTTGAAAGCTATTGCTCTACTGCTCAAGATATAGCCACAAACACTGCCATAGATTTTTGTTTATTAAATTATTGGTAATGTGGACTAGTTCTTTACTTTATTTTGAAGATGTCTTTTCCTGTTCCAATTCACTGTTCTTGTGCTTTGGTGGTATTATGGTATTTAGTTTGTATCAGACTATGTATGGCCAGTTCTGCTAGTTCTGCTATTGATTTTCACTATTTTGCTGTTACCATCTCGTAACAGCCTACGTAATCGGCATGGCAACATCAGCATGTACCCATGTGGCAAGTTTATTCAGCAATTGGTGTGTGGTACACTTTTATTTTGTTTGAGCACCGGAGACATCTCATCATGCCTGCTATGCTGCCATATTTGTAATTCAATGTTATATTCGTCAGCATTGTACACATTCATAGGTTGGTACTAAGCTAACTGCCCTTGCGAGCCATTTTAAGCCTAGCCAATTATCCCTTGTGAGACTCAAACCCTGCACCTTGTATTTGTAAGGCAAACACCTTGACCATTAGGTTATGTGCACTTTTTTTAAATTTTTGTCATCATGTTAGTTGATGCACTGACATTTCAACATTCTGAATGTATTCTGAGCATACTGACTTATTCCCTCCAGTGGAGCGCTGGAGATTTTGCAGTCTGATGGTTGAAGCCTGGGCCTTTTGACAAAATGAAGTACATCTCCCACTTCAAACAAATGTGCATATTTCTAGAACAATATGTGGTGTTAAAGAAGTGTAAATGACACTGTTCAGCAAAGACAAATTCTTTACAGTAGTCACATTCATCAGAATATAAGTTGTAAATTGAATTTCTTAAGTCAAGATAATGTAGTAAATATTTTTTGTAATATTTTTTAAACAACTTTCAGTAACTACTCAAGCTGCACATTTAGTGCCAGCAGCATTTTTTTTCATCCAGTTGTTTCTATATCAGTTCACGAGATATGTAGAAAAATATGAAAATTATGACAGTATAAATATATAATTATGAACAACATTCAGTGTCTTCAGCTGTACTATACAGAGGTCCGGTATTAATGCAGTTATATTGTCCATTATGTAAACTTTAGGATTACATTTTTTAGTAGATTGTGTGTAGCACAGTTTTCACATTGCTAGTGAAAATATATATGAATGGCCAAAACTTTGTTTGGAGGTATCTGTAAAAATCCTAGAGAAGGCACTAGGATTATCCTGTAGAAACACCTGGAGGCATCGCTAGGATTTAATGCATTATTTGATCGATTTTATTATAATGATCATTTTGCATGACTATTGCATGGATGTACAGCATACTGTCCTGGAGCATACTACATAATGAGTGCCCTCAAACCCAGAAATCTTTTGCGCCTTCACCAGATATCAGAAAAGTTATTTGGGTCTCTTTGTCTCTCTCTTTTTTATTTTTATTTTTTAATGCATATGAAATCTACCGAAGTAGACTGACACCACCCCCCCCGCTTTGCAAAGCACACACACTGAAAATAATCAAGATCTGGCTTAGAGCAGTTTGCTTGTCCTTGATCCTATAAGTGGTTGGTACCAGATAGTTAACTTTATAAGTTTGCAAAATTTTCTGACTTTATTAGGCCTCTTTTGAAACCAGTCCAGACTTCCTTATTTGAGAACTGGTGTCCTAGATATGTTGCAGATTCATGCCTTTTCGCTGAGGGCCTCTCTTTCAGAGTTCTGAGATTGTTCAGTGAGTCATGCTAGTCCTCCCCATTTGCTGCTAGATACAGGGAAACGAGTCACAAAGGTCTTTTGAAGGGGCCAGGTGAAAGGAAGTGAAGATTTGTTAATGGGAAGATTATTACTTTAGCACTGAGGAGTTGTCAGGTAGTACTAAAGATGTATTAGAAGTAGCCCAGATCTTGAGTAGCACTGAAGCCGTGAATGACTATGGGATGGGAAGTAATATCAAGATCTTACTCCTTTTACACCGTTTTTGGGGATCCTGCTTAAGGACATGCTTGGTGCAGGTTGCATGTTTTTTTAATATGTACCATATGAATATATTATAATGTGTGGTTAAATACTGTTTATATACAGAGGGTTACCAGCATGCACTGTATCTTAACTGATTGCTGTTAAATAACATTCTGTGTCCAAAGTATCATTTTATGTTCTGATAGCTGCTTAACGTACTTTTTTTACTGATGTATAATTTTTCTTATACTGTTCTTAATGTTGTTGCTTTGTCCTGTGGTCTTGAATGACAGCTGATTATATGACGTTCTCTGACTGGTCTTATGACTACTGAATGTAATTTTTCTTACATCATACCACAACTGTTTTACTTCCGTGGCGGTGCAGCGGTAGCGTTGTTAACTCACAGCAAGAGGTTTTCCCGTTCGATTCTCTGCTTGGGTTGGGAGTGCCTTCTGTGTGAAGTCTGCATGTCCTCCCCACGGTCGAGTGGGTGTTCGAAAGACATGTGTTGAATGGGCGTACCTTCGTTGAAGGTTTGGCGTTGGGCTGGCAACTTGACACCATAAAAACCAACTGTCAATCATTAGCGGACCGGAGTTCCGCTGTGGCGACCCCTAACCGGGAAAAGCCGAAAGACAAACAACAACAACATCATAAAACAGTTTTACTTGGATGATTCTTAATGTTATTTTACTGTTCTGAATGTCCTAATTACTATATTGACAGTACTGCAACATTTTTATTGTGTTACTGTTTGCCATTTTGACCTGGGTCATAGCAAAAAAAGGTCCATGGACCAGTTTGCTCACCCTTTTAACAAATTTTAAATGAAATAAAAAGTAAATGACAGATGAAATAACCTACTCCTAGGATATCCACTATCTCACTAGGTTTGTAACCTTCATAGAATAGGTAGCTAATAGTATTAAAAAGCACTGGCATATTGTTTTAAATAACCACGTAATAGGTTCATATGGTAGTACTAGGCTAATTTCCCTACGGGCCATTTTAAGCCTAGCCAATTATCCCATTTGGTGCTTAATATTCACCCATTCATTTTATCTGTCTGTATATAAAATATACATACACTCACACACACACACACACACACACACACATATATATATATATATATATATATATATATATATATGTGTATTTGTACATTTGTGTGTGCATATATATATATATATATATATATATATATATATATGTGTGTGTGTGTGTATCTGTGTATATATACATATATGTATATATATGTATGTATGTGTATATATGTGTGTATATATATATATATATATATATATATATATATATATATATATATATAAATAAATATATAGGTATATGCGTGTATATATATATATATATATATATATATATATATATATATATATATATATATATATATATATATATATATATATATAAATATATAGGTGTGTATATATATATATATATATATATATATATATATATATATATATATATATAATATAGGTTCATAGGTTAGATTACTAGGCTATCTGCCCTAGGGCATTTATAAGCCTAGCCAGAGTGTGTGTGGCTTTCACTACCCCTTAGGATGAGAATACTACACCCTTTTAGGGTTTAGTTTACTGTGCCTCTGTCTAGTAGTGACACAGAGATGACCCCCGGGTAAACCTACGATCTCCCATCCACTGTCAAGATTTCTCTTGAATAGAGTCCGTGAGGGCTCTGCCTAACATGGACTGGGATTCTGTTCCAGAGTGTAGGAGCCTCTGGGTTATCAATCTGTCCCTCCAGCACGCCCTATTTATTTCTGTGTTGAGGTTTAAGTCTCTTGCTCTCGTGGCTCTGATGGATTTGGATTTTCTGAGGTGGAGCATGTCCATTAATTCCGGATTGGACATGGCCTTGTACATCAGGCACAGATCACCTCTGAGTAGGCGGTATGCGACTGAATAGAGCTGGAGTTTTTTCAGTCGGGCAGCATATGACATATGTTTAAGACCCTTTATCCTCTTGGTGAGGAACTTTTGGGGTCTTTCCAACTGCTGCAGGTGTCTGGTGAGATACATCCCAAATGGGGCATTGTACTCAATCATTGGCCTGATAATAGAAGAGTACAGGGGCACAATGACCTCTCTTGATCTAGATGTGAAACGTTTCATGATAACGTGGGCAATATAGAAGGTCTTCCTAACCACTTTGGCAATGTGAGTGTCAAATGAGAGGCTACTGTCAACCTGGGTCCCTAGGTCCCCGATTACCTCTTCCGTACTTAATGGATTACCACCTATGTGGTAAATTGTGGGTACCTTGTTTTTCCCAAAGGGTATGACTATACATTTTTTGGCGTTCAGCTTAAGGCCTTGGCTCTGGCACCAATTATCCGTTTCTATGAGGCCTCTCTGAAGGATGTTTGTGTCCGCTGGGGTATCAATTATGGCACCCAGTTTGCAGTCATCTGCGAACTTTGTCAGCCACAATCCTCCTATGTTTGCCTGTACCTCGGAAAAATAAATGCCGAACAAGAGGGGTCCCAGGACTGAGCCCTGTGGGACACCGCTTGTGACTGGCTTAGAGTCTGACATAGCTCCAGCAACTCTAACCCTGTGGGTTCTGTCCTTGAGCCAGTTTGCAACCCATCTTGTGACATATGGGTTTACATTTAAGCTGGTGAGTTTGTCTATGATGCCCGAGTGGGGTATTGTGTCAAAGGCTTTTGCAAGGTCAAGGTAGGCTGTGTGAACTGCCTTACCCTCATCAATGGCCTTTCAAAAAAGTCGACCAAGTTCAAAAGGCAGGATCTGCCCTTGACGAAGCCAAATTGGGTAGGATCCAATGTCTGTAGGTCCCCAATGTCTTTGTTTATGAGTTCCATAATGATCCTCTCCATAGCTTTGCAGACCAGGCTCGTCAAGCTTATGGGGCGGTAATTTCCAGGGTCCGTAGAAGCACCGCCTTTGTGAAGTGGGACCACTGTTGACGTATGCCACTCTTTGGGTACGTATCCTGTAGTAAGGCCAAGATTAAACAGCAGCCTTGTGTGTGGGTTTAGTTCCTCTTGGAGTTCATGTAGCACACAGCCCGGGACACCGTCCGGTCCCATTGATGCTTTTTTATTTTAGCTTTAGAGAGGAAGGCTCTCACCTGGGCATCTGAGATGTTAGGGAGGCTACACTCTGCTGGGATAGTTATTTCTCCTTTTGGGGGGGAGGGGAAGGAGAAATTTGCACTGAACCTGTCTGCCAGAATGTTGGCAATGTCAGTGGGTTTAGTGTATTTTGTGTCATTTTGGACTAACTCTGAGCATATCTGGGAGTTTCCACCCAGGTTTCTAACATAGCTAAAGAAGGCCTTGTGATTGTCTTTTGTGTCTTTTGCGATTTTTCTCTCAAAGTTGGCCTTGGATGATTTTATGAGTGATCATAGTTTTTTGCTAGTACTGATCAGAGATGCCTTCCCTTTTAGGGATTTTGCTCTGTCATGTAGTAGCTTCCTCCTCCTGTTGCAAAGTTTGTTTATGGCTGGGGTCCACCAGACCGGGCGCCTGCCTTTGGGGGAATGGGTCTTGGTTTTATTTGGGATTGCATGATCATGCTTTCTTGAAGGTGCCCGTAGAAGGTATTTGCAAAGGAT